>NW_027101711.1:0-17500 GCF_035609145.1 Eleutherodactylus coqui
AGGGAGGCCGCCCGAGGCGCACGGGCCTCGGACGGCCGGGGGTGGAAGGGATCCACCCCCCGCGGGAAGGGGACGCGCGCCGGCGCCCGGACGCGGGAGCGTTGACCCGGGGGTCTTTACTCCGCCGAGGGGTAGCCCGGAGAAGGAGCGAGACCGGCCGGCGGGGGTGGAACACCCCCTCATGCCTCGCTCCTTCTGGGGATAAAGCGCGTCGTCCGCGGGCCGCCGTTCCCTATCCCCGCCGCCCTGGACCGCCCCCGCCTCGGCCGGAGCCCGAGGGGACAGGCGGGGGGTCCTTCGCTTTCGGGAAAACCGTCACCAAACGTGGGGCCCGTGCCCCGCTCTCGGCCGCCCTGAGGCGGGAGAGCTCGGATCGTTCTCTCTCGGCGTCGGCCCCACCGACGCACGACGCCCGGGAAAGGGCTGCACCCCCTGCGCCACGCTTCTCCCCCGGAGCACTCCCCCCGCAGGGGGCTCCGCGGGGTGTCCCGACACGCAGAGCCGCTCGCCTTCTTCCGCTGGGGACGGAAGGGACGCCTCCGCGCGTCCCTTCCCCATCCTCGAGAGCCGTACGCGCCGAGGGTGAACCCGCTCGCCGGGGCGCCGGGGAGCAGGGCCCTTGTGGTCCTTCCCCGGACATGGGCACGGCGAGGGTCCCCCGCCCGCGACGGCTCTCCCGTTGACCCACTCTCTCGCCTTGGGTGGTGGTGATGGAGGCGGCTGCCTACGCCTCAGCCCGGCATCTCGGAGGGGGGTCGCCCGGGCAGCCAGCCAGCCAGCCAGCCAGCCAGCCAGCCTGTCGGCCCCGCGGCCTGCACAGGCGGAGTGGGGACTCTTGCGCTCGATGACTCTGCTCCCAGGGAGGTGGCAGAGGGGCGGCCGCGGTGCTTTGACTTTCAGCGGTCCCCACTCCTCAGCACTCTGAGAAATACTGTCACTTTGTCAAAGACGGCACACCGCTCGTTCCCTTATATGCAAAAAAGGTGTTCGTCCTGACGTTTTGCGAGGCCTTAATTTACCGCCGTCGGGGCTATCAGGGGAAACAGGCCCGCTCCTTCCGCCCTCCTGGAACTGTGCCTCGGCCTGGAGCGACCATTATTACCCTCATACCGGTTCTCACGACATGCGCCGACACTCGGTTCAGCCCCGGCAGCCGCAGCTCCCGCCGGCCCGGCCAGCCGGGTCCGCACCCCTGGCCAGCGCCTGGAGCGTCTGGACTTTGTCATTTTTCCTCCAAGACTCGTCTCTGCCAACTGCCGTGGACTTCAGCAGGGGCTGCCTCGGGCTGTGCCCGGCCTCTTGGGGGTCCCGCCTGCCCGCGCAGGCAGCTAGGACGGGGTTATCAGCCCTCTCAGGGGGGCCTCCGCAGCCCCCCAAGGTGGCTTCGTACACCTCTTGAACGTTGGGCCCGGCCGCTCGGTGAGAGCGGGGTCTGCCCGGGCAGCCAGCCAGCCTGTCGGCCCCGCGGCCTGGACAGGCGGAGTGGGGACACTCGCGCTCGATGACTCTGCTCCCAGGGAGGTGGCAGAGGGGCGGACGCGGTGCTTTGACTTTGAGCGGTCCCCACTCCCTTCTCAGCACATTGAGAAATAGTCACTTTGTCAAAGGCCGCACACCGCTCGTTCCCTTATATGCAAAAAAGGTGTTCGTCCTGACGTTTTGCGAGGCCTTAATTTACCGCCGTCGGCGCTATCAGGGCAAACAGGCCCGCTCCTTCCGCCTTCCCGGAACCGTGGCTCGGCCCCGAGCGACCAGGTTTACCCTCATACCGGTTCTCACGACATGCATGGGTACTCGGCTCAGCCCCGGCAGCCGCAGCTCCCGCCGGCCCGGCCAGCCGGGTACGCCCCCCTGGCCGGCGCCTGGAGCGTTTGCACTTTGTCATTTTTCCTCAAAGACTCATCTCTGCCAACTGCCGTGGGATTCAGCAGGGGCTGCCACGGCTGTTCCCCGCCTCCTGGGTGTCCTGCCCTGCAACACCGGAGGGTCAGTCGGGGTCTTGAGCAACTACTGGTAGGTGCAGCACCTCGGGGGCCCTCTGCAGCCAGCACACGGCTGCCAACAGCCCGCTCTCCATCACCAGCCAGCCCATCTGCATACATCTGCTGGGGGTGCTTTTTTGACTTCCCCCGTTTTGGCCTATGGGGAAAAGCCAAGGGGGGAAACTCCAGAGTCATGCCGACCTCCTGGAACCCCAGCTCGGCCTGGAGCTACTGGTTTGCCCCCTTCCAGGTTCTCAGGACATGCATCGACACTCGGCTCTTCCCCAGCCGCCGCAGCTCCCCTCGGCCCGGCCAGCCGGGTCCGCCCCCCGGACCGGCGCCTGGAGCGTTTGGACTTTGTCGTTTTTTTCTCAAAGACTCATCTCTGCCAACGACTTCAGCAGGGGCTGCCACCTGCTGTTCCCCGCCAATGGGTGTCCTGACCTGCAACACCGGAGGCTCAGGTGTGGTCTTGAGCAACTGCTGGTAGGTGCACCTCGGGGGCCCACTGCAGCCAGCACACTGCTGCCAACAGCCCGCTCCCCGTCACCATCCAGCCCCTCTGCATACATCTGCCGGGGGTGCTTTTTTGACTTCCCCCATTTTGGCCTATGGGGAAAAGCCAGGGGGAAAACCTCCAGAGTCAGGCCGACCTCCTGGAACTCCAGCTCGGCCTTGAGCTACTGGTTTGCCCCCTTCCCGGTTCTCAGGACATGCATCGATACTCGGCTCTTCCCCAGCCGCCGCAGCTCCCGTCGGCCCGGCCAGCCGGGTCCGCCACCCTGGCCGGCGCCTGGAGCATTTGGACTTTGTCGTTTTTTCTCAAAGACTCATCTCTGCCAGCTGCCAAGGACTTCAGTAGGGGCTGCCACCTGCTGTTCCCCGCCAATGGGTGTCCTGCCCTGCCACACCGGAGGCTCAGGCAGGGTCTTGAGCAACTGCTGGTTGGTGCTCTCAGGGGGCCCCTCCACACCCCCAGGCCCACCTCCAGGGCCTCCCTCCCGGCCCCTGGAGCAGCCAGCGCCCCCTCGCCGTCAACGCTCTCTCCCCGTTGGGACTTTGAAACTTTTCTGACCGCGCAAGCTTCGTCAAACGGCAAGGGGGGCAGCCGGCGTTCTGTGCCCGGCCTCCTGGGGTCCTGCCCGGGCACATCGGAGGCTCAGCCAGGGTGTTGAGCCACCACTGGCAGGTGCACTCAGGGGGCCCTCCGCAGACGCCCATGCACACCTCCGCAGCCAGCACACTGCTGCCAACAGCCCGCTCCCCGTCACCCGCCAGCCCCTCTGCATACATCTGCTGGGGGTGCTTTTTTGACTTCCCCCATTTTGGCTTATGAGGAAAAGCCAGGGGGAAAACCTCCAGAGTCAGGCCGACCTCCTGGAACTCCGGCCCGGCCTGGAGCTACTGGTTTGCCCCCTTCCCGGTTCTCAGGACATGCATCGACACTCGGCTCAGCCCCGGCAGCCGCGGCTCCCGCCGGCCCGGCCAGCCGGGTACGCCACCCTGGCCGGCGCTTGGAGCGTTTGGACTTTGTCATTTTTCTCAAAGACCCATCTCTGCCAACTGCCGTGGGCTTCAGCAGTGGCTGCCGCGGGCTGTGCCCGGCCTACTGGGGGGTCCCGCCTGCCCGCGCAGGCAGCTAGGACAGGGCTCTCAGCAAGGGCTTGGAGGCGCTCTCAGGGGGGGGCCTCCGCAGCCCCCCAAGGTGGCTTCGTACACCTCTCGAACGTTGGGGCCCGGCCGCTCGGAGAGCGGGGTCTGCCCGGGCAGCCAGCCAGCCTGTCGGCCCCACGGCCCGCGCTGGCGGAGTGGGGACACTCGCGCTCGATGTCTCTGCTCCCAGGGAGGCGGCAGAGGGGCGGCCGCGGTGCTTTGACTTTGAGCGGTCCCCACTCCCTTCTCAGCACATTGAGAAATAGTCACTTTGTCAAAGACCGCACACCGCTCGTTCCCTTATATGCAAAAAAGGTGTTCGTCCTGACGTTTTGCGAGGCCTTAATTTACCGCCGTCGGCGCTATCAGGGAAAACGGGCACGCTCCTTCCGCCCTACTGGAACCGTGCCTCGGCCCGGAGCGACCAGGATTACCCTCATACCGGTTCTCACGACATGCATCGACACTCGGCTCTTCCCCGGCAGCCGCAGCTCCCGCCGGCCCGGCCAGCCGGGTCCGCCCCCCTGGCCGGCGCCTGGAGCGTTTGCACTTTGTCATTTTTTCTCAAAGACTCATCTCTGCCAACTGCCCTGGGCTTCAGCAGTGGCTGCCTCGGGCTGTGCCCGGCCTCTTGGGGGTCCCGCCTGCCCGCGCAGGCAGCTAGGACGGGGTTATCAGCCCTCTCAGGGGGGCCACCGCAGCCCCCCAAGGTGGCTTCGTACACCTCTTGAACGTTGGGCCCGGCCGCTCGGAGAGCGGGGTCTGCCCGGGCAGCCAGCCAGCCTGTCGGCCCCGCGGCCTGGGCAGGCGGAGTGGGGACCCTCGCGCTCGATGAGTCTGCTCCCAGGGAGGTGGCAGAGGGGCGGCCGCGGCGCTTTGACTTTGAGCGGTCCCCACTCCGCACATTGAGAAATAGTCACTTTGTCAAAGACCGCACACCGCTCGTTCCCTTATATGCAAAAAAGGTGTTCGTCCTGACGTTTTGCGAGGCCTTATTTTACCGCCGTCGGCGCTATCAGGGGAAGCGGGCCCGCTCCTTCCGCCTTCCTGGAACCGTGCCTCGGCCCCGAGGGCCCAGGATTACCCTCATACCGGTTCTCACGACATGCATCGACACTCGGCTCAGCCCCGGCAGCCGCAGCTCCCGCCGGCCCGACCAGCCGGGTCCGTCCCCCTGGCCGGCGCCCGGAGCGTTTGGACTTTGTCGTTTTTTCATCCAACACTCTCCTCTGGCAAATGCCATGGACTTCAGCGGGGGCTGCCGCGGGCTGTTCCCCGCCTCCTGGGTGTCCTGCCCTGCAACACCGGAGGCACAGGCACACTGCTGCCAACAGCCCGCTCTCCATCACCCCCCAGCCCCTTCTGCATACATCTGCCGGGGGTGCTTTTTTGCCTCCCCCCATTTTGGCCTATGGGGAAAAGCCAGGGGGAAAACGTCCAGAGTCAGGCCGACCTCCTGGAACTCCAGCTCGGCCTGGAGCCACCGGTTTGTCCCCTTCCCGGTTCTCACGACATGCACCGACACTCGGCTCAGCCCCGGCAGCCGCAGCACCCGCCGGCCCGGCCAGCCGGGTCCGTTCCCCTGGCCGGCACGCCTGGAGCATCTGGACTTTGTCGTTTTTCCTCCAAGACTCGCCTCTGGCAAATGCCATGGACTTCAGCGGGGGCTGCCGCGGGCTGTTCCCCGCCTCCTGGGTGTCCTGCCCTGCAACACCGGAGGCTCAGGCAGGGTCTTCAGCTACTGCTGGTAGGTGCACCTCGGGGGCCCTCCGCAGCCGCCCCGGGCCACCCCTGCAGCCAGCACACTGCTGCCAACAGCCCGCTCCCCATCACCAGCCAGCCCCTCTGCATACATCTGCTGGGGGTGCTTTTTTGACTTCCCCCCTTTTGGCCTATGGGGAAAAGCCAGGGGGACAATCTCCAGAGTCCTGCCGACCTCCTGGAACTCCAGCCCGGCCTGGAGCCACCGGTCTGTCCCCTTCCCGGTTCTCAGGGATTTTTGGACTTGTGATTTTCGTGATTCGTCTCTTCAAACTTTGTTGGACTACAATGGGGGGGCGACCGGCGGTCCGTGCCCAGCCTCCAGGGTGTCCTGCCCTGCAACACCAGAGGCTCGGGCAGGGTCTTGACCAACTACTGTTGGGTGCTCCTAGGGGGCCCCTCCACACCCCCAGGCCCACCTCCAGGACATCCCTCCCGGCCCCTGGAGCAGCCAGCACCCCCTCGCCGTCAACACTCTCCCCCCGTGGGGACTTTGAAACTTTTCTGACCGTGCAAGCTTCATCAAACGGCAAGGGGGCAACCGGCGTTCTGTGCCCAGCCTCCTGGGGTCCTGCCCGGGCACATCGGAGGCTCTGGCTGGGTGTTGAGTCACTACTGGCAGATGCACTCAGGGGGCCCTACGCTGCCGCCCATGCACACTGCTGCCAACAGCCCGCTCCCCATCACCCGCCAGCCCCTCTGCATACATCTGCCGGGGGTGCTTTTTTGACTTCCCCCATTTTGGCCTATGGGGAAAAGCCAGGGGGAAAACCACCAGAGTCAGGCCGACCTCCTGGAACCCCAGCTCGGCCCGGAGCCACCGGTTTGTCCCCTTCCCGGTTCTCAGGACATGCATTGACACCCGGCTCAGCACCGGCAGCCGCAGCCCTCGCCAGCCCGGCCAGCCGGGTCCGCCACCCTGGCCGGCGCCTGGAGCGTTTGGACTTTGTCATTTTCATGACTTGTCTCCTCAAACTTTGTCCGACTGCAAGGGGGGCTGCCGCAGTCCGTGCCCAGCCTCCAGGGGTTGCCCCCGGCCACTGGAGCAGCCAGCACCCCCTCGCCGTCAACACTCTCTCCCCGTTGGGACTTTGAAACTTTTCTGACCGTGCAAGCTTCGTCAAACGGCAAGGGGGCAGGCTGCGGTCTGTGCCCGGCCTCCTGGGGTCCTGCCCGGGCACATCGGAGGCTCAGCCTGGGTTTTCCGCCACCACTGGTAGGTGCGCTTTGGGGGCCCTCCGCAGCCGCCCCGGGCCACCCCTGCAGCCAGCACACTGCTGCCAACAGCCCGCTCTCCATCACCAGCCAGCCCCTCTGTACACATCTGCCGGGGGGGTGCTTTTTTTGAGACATACTGTCACTTTGTCAAAGACCGCACACCGCTCGTTCCCTTATACCCCGACAAGGTGTTCGTGGTGACGTTTTGCGAGGCCTTATTTTACCGCCGTCGGCGCTATCAGGGGAAGCAGGCCCGCTCCTTCCGCCCTCCTGGAACCGTGCCTCGGCCCGGAGCGGCCAGGTTTACCCTCATACCGGTTCTCGTGACCTGCATTGACACTCGGCTCTTCCCCAGCCGCCGTAGCTCCCGCCGGTCCCAGCCAGCCAGGTCCGCCCCCCTGGCCGGCGCCTGGAGCGTTTGGACTTTGTCATTTTCATGACTTGTCTCCTCAAACTTTGTTCGACTGCAAGGGGGGGGGGGCTGCCGCGGTCCGTGCCCAGCCTCCAGGGGTTGCCCCCGGAGCAGCCAGCACCCCCTCGCCGTCAACACTCTCTCCCCGTGGGGACTTTGAAACTTTTCTGACCGTGCAAGCGTCATCAGACGGCAAGGGGGCAGGCTGCGGTCTGTGCCCGGCCTCCTGGGGTCCTGCCCGGGCACATCGGAGGCTCAGCCAGGGTCTTGGGCCCCTACTGGTAGGTGCACTTTGGGGGCCCTCCGCAGCCGCCCAGGCCCACCCCTGCAGCCACCACACGGCTGCCAACAGCCCGCTCTCCATAACCCCCCAGCCCATTGCATACATCTGCTGGGGGTGCTTTTTTGACTTCCCCCATTTTGGCCTATGGGGAAAGGCCGGGGGGGGAAACCTCCAGAGTCAGGCCGACCTCCTGGAACTCCAACCCGGCCTGGAGCCACTGGTTTGTCCCCTTCCCGGTTCTCAGGACATGCGTCGACACTCGGCTAAGCCCCGGCAGCCACAGCCCCCGTCGGCCGGGCCAGCCGGGTCCACCACCCTGCCCGGCGCCCAGAGCGTTTGGACTTTGTCGTTTTTTTCTCCAAGACTCGCCTCTGGCACATGCCATGGGCTTCAGCGGGGGCTGCTCCCCGCCTCCTGGGTGTCCTGCCCGGGCACATCGGAGGCACAGGCAATGTCTTGAGCCACCACTGGTAGGTGCACTCAGGGGGCCCTCCGCAGCCGCCCTGGGCCACCCCTGCAGCCAGCACACTGCTGCCAACAGCCCGCTCTCCATCGCCCCCCAGCCCCTCTGCATACATCTGCTGGGGGTGCTTTTTTGACTTCCCCCATTTCGGCCTATGGGGAAAAGCCAGGGGGAAAACCTCCAGAGTCAGGCCGACCTCCTGGAACTCCAGCTCGGCCTGGAGCTACTGGTCTGTCCCCTTCCCGGTTCTCAGGACCTGCATTGACACTCGGCTCAGCCCCAGCCGCCGCAGCCCCCGCCGGCCCGGCCAGCCGGGTCCGCACCCCTGGACGGCACGCCTGGAGCGTTTGGACTTTGTCATTTTCATGACTTGTCTCCTCAGACATTGTCCGACTGCAAGGGGGGCGGCCGCGGTCCGTGCCCAGCCTCCAGGGGTTGCCCCCGGCCCCTGGAGCAGCCAGCACCCCCTCGCCGTCAACACTCTCTCCCCGTCGGGACTTTGAAACTTTTTCTGACCGTGCAAGCTTCATCAAACGGCAAGGGGGCAGGCTGCGGTCTGTGCCCGGCCTCCTGGGGTCCTGCCGGGGGACATCGGAGGCTCAGCCAGGGTCTTGAGCCACCGCTGGCAGGTGCACTCTGGGGGCCCTCCGCAGCCGCCCATGCACACCTCTGCAGCCTGCACACTGCTGCCAACAGCCCGCTCCCCATCACCCGCCAGCCCCTCTGCATACATCTGCTGGGGGTGCTTTTTTGCCTCCCCCCGTTTTGGCCTATGGGGAAAAGCCAGGGGGAAAACCACCAGAGTCATGCCGAACTCCTGGAACTCCAGCTCGGCCTGGAGCTACTGATCTGTCCCCTTCCCGGTTCTCAGGACATGCATTGACACTCGGCTCAGCCCCGGCAGCCGCAGCCCCCGCCAGCCCGGCCAGCCGGGTCTGCCCCCCTGGCCGGCGCCTGGAGCGTTTGGACTTTATCATTTTCATGACTTGTCTCCTCAAACTTTGTCCGCCTGCAAGGGGGGCGGCCGCGGTCCGTGCCCAGCCTCCAGGGGTTGCCCCCGGCCCCTGGAGCAGCCAGCACCCCCTCGCCGTCAACACTCTCTCCCCGTTGGGACTTTGAAACTTTTCTGACCGTGCAAGCTTCATCAAACGGCAAGGGGGCAGGCTGCGGTCTGTGCCCGGCCTCCTGGGGTCCTGCCCGGGCACATCGGAGGCTCAGCCAGGGTTTTGAGCCACTGCTGGCAGGTGCACTCAGGGGGCCCTCCGCAGCCGCCCAGGCCCACCCCTGCAGCCAGCACATGGCTGCCAGCAGCCACCACACAGCTGCCAACAGCCCGCTCTCCATCGCCCCCCAGCCCCCCTGCATACATCTGGCGGGGGTGCTTTTTTGACTTCCCCCATTTTGGCCTATGGGGAAAAGCCAGGGGGGACACCTCCAGAGTCAGGCCGACCTCCTGGAACTCCAGCTCGGCCCGGAGCCACCGGTTTGTCCCCTTCCCGGTTCTCAGGACATGCATTGACACCCAGATCTTCCCTGGCAGCCGCAGCTCCCGCCGGCCCGGCCAGCCAGGTCCGCACCCCTGGCCGGCGCCTGGAGCGTTTGGACTTTGTCATTCTCATGACTTGTCTCCTCAAACTTTGTTCGACTGCAAGAGGGGCTGCCGGGGTCCGTGCCCAGCCTCCAGGGGTTGCCCCCGGCCCCTGGAGCAGCCAGCACCCCCTCGCCGTCAACACTCTCTCCCCGTTGGGACTTTGAAACTTTTCTGACCGTGCAAGCTTCATCAAACGGCAAGGGGGCAGGCTGCGGTCTGTGCCCGGCCTCCTGGGGTCCTGCCCGGGGACATCGGAGGCTCCGCCTGGGTCTTGAGCAACTACTGGTAGGTGCGCTTTGGGGGGCCCTCCGCAGCCGCCCCGGGCCACCCCTGCAGCCAGCACACTGCTGCCAACAGCCCGCTCTCCATCACCAACCAGCCAGCCAGCCCCGTCTGCACACATCTGCCGGGGGTGCTTTTTTTGAGACATACTGTCACTTTGTCAAAGACCGCACACCGCTCGTTCCCTTATACCCCGACAAGGTGTTCGCGGTGACGTTTTGCGAGGCCTTATTTTACCGCCGTCGGCGCTATCAGGGGAAGCAGGCCCGCTCCTTCCGCCTTCCCGGAACCGTGGCTCGGCCCGGAGCGACCAGGATTACCCTCATACCGGTTCTCATGACATGCATTGACACTCGGCTCAGCCCCGGCAGCCGCAGCTCCCACCGGCCAGGCCAGCCGTGTCTGCCCCCCTGGCCGGCACGCCTGGAGCGTTTGGACTTTGTCATTTTTTCCCCCAAGACTCGCCTCTGCCAACTGCCAAGGACTTCAGCAGGGGCTGCCACGGCTGTTCCCCGCCTCCTGGGGTTCATGCCCGGGCACACCGGAGGCTCAGGCATTGTCTTGAGCGACTACTGTTGGGTGCTCTCACGGGGCCCCTCCACACCCCCAGGCCGACCTCCAGGGGCTCCAGCCCGGCCCCAGGGGCAGCCAGCACCCCTTCGCCGTCAACACTCTCCCCCCGTTGGGACTTTGAAACTTTTCCGACCGTGCAAGCGTCATCGGACGGCAAGGGGGTAAGCTGCGGGCTCTGCCCGGCCTCCTGGTGTCCTGCCCGGCCCCGTGGGGCGGACAGGCAGGGTTTCTCACCCACTACCCGTAGGCACTCTCAGGGGGCCCTCCGCGCCCTCAGGCCGCCCTCCCCGGGCTTCCCCCGGGTCCGCGGAGCAGCCCGACACCCCTCGCCGCACCGTCTCTCGCCCCCGTTGGGACTTTGAAACTTTTCCCCCCCGTGCAAACCTCACCGGGGGGCAGAGGGAGAGACCCGCGGGCCGTGCCCGGCCTCCCGGGACTCCCTCCGGGCAGCGCGGGCGGCTCGGACGGGGTTTTGAGCGAGTGCTGGGGGGGGTGTCTTCGGGGGCCCCCCGCGGGCCCCCCGGGGCACCTGCGCGGGGTGGCCCCTGCTGCCAGACACCCACTCCCTATCGACCATCCAGCCCCCCTACATACATCTGGCGGGGGTGCTTTTTTGAGTTCCCCCATTTTGGCAACTTGGCACATCCTATGGGGAAACCGGCAAAATCATGCCGACCTCCTGGAACTCCGGCTCGGCCTGGAGCCGCCGGTTTGTCCCCTTCCCGGTTCTCAGGCATTTTCGGACTTTGTCATTTTTTCAGCACTCTGTCAATGCGGCCAGCGGGAGCTGCCGCGGTCTGTGCCCAGGCACCAGGCTCTCCAAACGGACACCGGCGGAGGGTCAGGGGGTGTCTCGGCCAGATACTGAAAAACACTCAGGGGGTGCCCAGGCACCAGGCACTCCAAACGGACACCGTCGGAGGGTCAGGGGGTGTCTCAGCCAGATACTGAAAAACACTCAGGGGCGCACGGGGGCTGCACAGGGCCACCCCGGGCGGCCATATTGGCGGCTGGGACCCCCTATTCAGCAAACGCCAGGGGGCGCTCAGGGACACCCGGGGGCTGCTCCACTCGCCCCAGGCCGGCCTCCCTGAGGCGGGCACGTTAGCGGCTGAGACCCCCTCTCGAGCAGAGACCGGGGGGCGCTCGGGGACACACGGGGGCTGCTCCACTCGCCCCAGGCCGGACTCCCTGAGGCGGGCACATCAGCGGCTGAGAACCCCTCTCCACCAATGACCGGGGGACGCTCAGGGACACACGGGGGCTGCTCCACTCGCCCCAGGCCGGCCTCCCTGGGTACCCAGGCGGGCACATTAGCGGCTGAGACCCCCTCTCGACCAAAGACCGGGGGCGCTCAGGGACACGCGGGGGCTGCTCCACTCGCCCCAGGCCGGCCTCCCTGAGGCGGGCACATTAGCGGCTGAGACCCCCTCTCGACCAGAGACCGGGGGGCACTCGGGGACACACGGGGGCTGCTCCACTCGCCCCAGGCCGGACTCCCTGAGGCGGGCACATTAGCGGCCGAGACCCCCTCTCGACCAGAGACCGGGGGGCGCTCGGGGACACACGGGGGCTGCTCCACTCGCCCCAGGCCGGACTCCCTGAGGCGGGCACATTAGCGGCCGAGACCCCCTCTCCACCAGAGACCGGGGGGCGCTCGGGGACACACGGGGGCTGCTCCACTCACCCCAGGCCGGACTCCCTGAGGCCGGCACATTAGCGGCTGAGACCCCCTCTCCACCAAAGACCGGGGGGCGCTCGGGGACACACGGGGGCTGCTCCACTCGCCCCAGGCCGGACTCCCTGAGGCGGGCACATTAGCGGCTGAGACCCCCTCTCCACCAAAGACCGGGGGCACTCAGGGACACACGGGGGCCGCTCCACTCGCCCCAGGCCGGACTCCCTGAGGCGGGCACATTAGCGGCTGAGACCCCCTCTTCAGCAAACGCCAGGGGACACTCGGGGACACACGGGGGCTGCTCCACTCGCCCCAGGACGGACTCCCTGAGGCGGGCACATTAGCGGCTGGGACCCCCTCTCCACCAAAGACCGGGGGGCGCTCGGGGACACACGGGGGCTGCTCCACTCGCCCCAGGCCGGACTCCCTGAGGCGCGCACATTAGCGGCTGGGACCCCCTCTCCACCAAAGACCGGGGGGCGCTCGGGGACACACAGGGGCTGCTCCACTCGCCCCAGGCCGGCCTCTGTAGGTACCCAGGCGGGCACATTAGCGGCTGAGACCCCCTCTCCACCAAAGACCGGGGGGCGCTCGGGGACACACAGGGGCTGCTCCACTCGCCCCAGGCCGGCCTCTCTAGGTACCCAGGCGGGCACATTAGCGGCTGAGACCCCCTCTTGACCAAAGACCGGGGGACACTCAGGGACACACGGGGGCTGCTCCACTCACCCCAGGCCGGCCTCCCTAGGTACCCGGGCGGGCACATTAGCGGCTGAGACCCCCTCTTCAGCAAACGCCAGGGGACGCTCAGGGACACACGGGGGCTGCTCCACTCGCCCCAGGCCGGACTCCCTGAGGCGGGCACATTAGCGGCTGAGACCCCCTCTCCACCAAAGACCGGGGGGGGGGCGCTCGGGGACACACGGGGGCTGCTCCACTCGCCCCAGGCCGGACTCCCTGCGTACCCGGGCGGGCACATTAGCGGCTGAGACCCCCTCTCGACCAAAGACCGGGGGACGCTCAGGGACACACGGGGGCCCCTCCGCGCCCCCAGGCCGACCTCCAGGGCCTCCCTCCCGGCCCCTGGAGCAGCCAGCACCCCCTCGCCGTCAACACTCTCTCCCCGTTGGGACTTTGAAACTTTTCTGACCGTGCAAGCTTCATCGGACGGCAAGGGGGCAGGCTGCGGTCTGTGCCCGGCCTCCTGGGGTCCTGCCCGGGCACATCGGAGGCTCAGCGGGGGTTTTGAGCCACCGCTGGCAGGTGCACTCAGGGGGCCCTCCGCAGCCGCCCCGGGCCACCCCTGCAGCCAGCACACCGCTGCCAACAGCCCGCTCTCCGTCACCAGCCAGGCCCGTCCGCGCACATCTGCCGGGAGGGAGCTTTTTTTGAGACATACTGTCACTTTGTCAAAGACCGCACACCGCTCGTTCCCATATACCCCGACAAGGTGTTCGTGGTGACGTTTTGCGAGGCCTTATTTTACCGTCGTCGGCGCTATCAGGGGAAACACGCCCGCTCCTTCCGCCTCCCTGGTACCCTGGCTGGGCCCGGAGCGACCAGGATTACCCTCATACCGGTTCTCACGACCTGCACTGACACTCGACTCTGCCCCGGCCGCCGCAGCTCCCGCAGGCCCGGCCAGCCGGGTCCGCCCCCCTGGCCGGCGCCCGGAGCGTTTGGACTTTGTCGTTTCTTCTCCAAGACGCGTCTCTGCCAACTGCCGTGGACTTCAGCGGGGGCTGCTCCCCGTCTCCTGGGTGTCCTGCCCGGGCACATCGGAGGCTCAGCCTGGGTCTTCAGCCCCTACTGGTAGGTGCACTCAGGGGGCCCTCCGCAGCCGCCCAGGCCCACCCCTGCAGCCAGCACACGGCTGCCAGCAGCCACCACACAGCTGCCAACAGCCCGCTCTCCGTCACCCCCCAGCCCCTTCTGCATACATCTGCTGGGGGTGCTTTTTTGACTTCCCCCCTTTGGCCAATGGGGAAAAAGCTAAGGGGAAAACCTCCAGAGTCAGGCCGACCTCCTGGAACTCCAACCCGGCCTGGAGCCACCGGTTTGTCCCCTTCCCGGTTCTCACGACATGCATCGACACTCGGCTCAGCCCCGGCAGCCGCAGCCCCCGCCGGCCCCGCCAGCCCGGTCCGCAACCCTGGCCAGCGCCTGGAGCGTTTGGACTTTGTCATTTTTTCTCAAAGACCCATCTCTGCCAACTGCCGTGGGCTTCAGCGGGGGCTGCTCCCCGCCTCCTGGGTGTCCTGCCCGGGCACATCGGAGGCTCAGGCAATGTCTTGAGCCACCGCTGGCAGGTGCACTCAGGGGGCCCTCCGCAGCCTCCCAGGCCCACCCCCGCAGCCAGCACATGGCTGCCAGCAGCCACCACACAGCTGCCAACAGCCCGCTCTCCGTCACCCCCCAGCCCCTTATGCATACATCTGCTGGGGGTGCTTTTTTGACTTCCCCCCTTTTGGCCTATGGGGAAATGCTAAGGGGAAAACCTCCAGAGTCAGGCCGACCTCCTGGAACTCCAACCCGGCCTGGAGCCACAGGTTTGTCCCCTTCCCGGTTCTCACGACATGCATCGACACTCGGCTCAGCCCCGGCAGCCGCAGCTCCCGCCGGCCCGGCCAGCCCGGTCCGCACCCCTGGCCAGCGCCTGGAGCGTTTGGACTTTGTCATTTTTTCTCAAAGACCCATCTCTGCCAACTGCCGTGGGCTTCAGCGGGGGCTGCTCCCCGCCTCCTGGGTGTCCTGCCCGGGCACATCGGAGGCTCAGGCAATGTCTTGAGCCACCGCTGGTAGCTGCACTCAGGGGGCCCTCAGCAGCCGCCCAGGCCCACCCCTGCAGCCAGCACACGGCTGCCAGCAGCCACCACACAGCTGCCAACAGCCCGCTCTCCGTCACCCCCCAGCCCCTCCTGCATACATCTGCTGGGGGTGCTTTTTTGACTTCCCCCCTTTTGGCCTATGGGAAAAAGCTAAGGGAAAAACCTCCAGAGTCAGGCCGACCTCCTGGAACTCCAACCCGGCCTGGAGCCACCGGTTTGTCCCCTTCCCGGTTCTCAGGACATGCATAGACACTCGGCTCAGCCCCGGCCGCCGCAGCCCCCGCCGGCCCGGCCAGCCCGGTCCGCACCCCTGGCCAGCGCCTGGAGCGTTTGGACTTTGTCATTTTTTCTCCAAGACTCGCCTCTGCCAACTGCCGTGGGCTTCAGCGGGGGCTGCTCCCCGCCTCCTGGGTGTCCTGCCCGGGCACATCGTATGCTCAGGCAATGTCTTGAGCCACCGCTGGTAGGTGCACTCAGGGGGCAGTCCGCAGCCGCCCGGGGCCCACCCCTGCAGCCAGCACACGGCTGCCAGCAGCCACCACACAGCTGCCAACAGCCCGCTCTCCGTCACCCCCCAGCCCAACTCTGCATACATCTGCCGGGGGTGCTTTTTTGACTTCCCCCCTTTTGGCCTATGGGGAAAAGCTAAGGGGAAAACCTCCAGAGTCAGGCCGACCTCCTGGAACTCCAACCCGGCCTGGAGCCACCGGTTTGTCCCCTTCCCGGTTCTCAGGACATGCCTAGACACTCGGCTCAGCCCCGGCCGCCGCAGCCCCCGCCGGCCCGGCCAGCCCGGTCCGCACCCCTGGCCGGCACGCCTGGAGCGTTTGGACTTTGTCGTTTTTTTCAAAGACTCATCTCTGCCAACTGCCGTGGGCTTCAGCGGGGGCTGCTCCCCGCCTCCCGGGTGTCCTGCCCGGGCACATCGGAGGCTCAGGCAATGTCTTGAGCCACCGCTGGTAGCTGCGCTTTGGGGGCCCTCGGCAGCCGCCCAGGCCCACCCCTGCAGCCAGCACACGGCTGCCAGCAGCCACCACACAGCTGCCAACAGCCCGCTCTCCATCACCCCCCAGCCACTTCTGCATACATCTGCTGGGGGTGCTTTTTTGACTTCCCCCGTTTTGGCCTATGGTAAAATGCTAAGGGGAAAACCTCCAGAGTCAGGCCGACCTCCTGGAACTCCAGCTCGGCCTCGAGCCACCGGTTTGTCCCCTTCCCGGTTCTCACGACATGCATCGACACTCGGCTCAGCCCCAGCAGCTGCAGCTCCCGCCGGCCCGGCCAGCCCGGTCCGCACCCCTGGCCAGCGCCTGGAGCGTTTGGACTTTGTCATTTTTTTTCAAAGACTCGTCTCTGCCAACTGCCGTGGGCTTCAGCGGGGGCTGCTCCCCGCCTCCTGGGTGTCCTGCCCGGGCACATCGTATGCTCAGGCAATGTCTTGAGCCACCGCTGGTAGGTGCACTCAGGGGGCCCTCCGCAGCCGCCCAGGCCCACCCCTGCAGCCAGCACACGGCTGCCAGCAGCCACCACACAGCTGCCAACAGCCCGCTCTCCGTCACCCCCCAGCCCATCTGCATACATCTGGCGGGGGTGCTTTTTTGACTTCCCCCCTTTTGGCCTATGGGGAAAAGCCAGGGGGGAAACCTCCAGAGTCAGGCCGACCTCCTGGAACTCCAACCCGGCCTGGAGCCACAGGTTTGTCCCCTTCCCGGTTCTCAGGACAAGCATAGACACTCGGCTCAGCCCCGGCCGCCGCAGCCCCCGCCGGCCCGGCCAGCCCGGTCCGCACCCCTGGCCAGCGCCTGGAGCGTTTGGACTTTGTCATTTTTTCTCAAAGACCCATCTCTGCCAACTGCCCTGGGCTTCAGCGGGGGCTGCTCCCCGCCTCCTGGGTGTCCTGCCCGGGCACATCGGAGGCTCAGGCAATGTCTTGAGCCACCGCTGGCAGGTGCACTCAGGGGGCCCTCCGCAGCCTCCCGGGCCCACCCCCGCAGCCAGCACACGGCTGCCAGCAGCCACCACACAGCTGCCAACAGCCCGCTCTCCGTCACCCCCCAGCCCCTTATGCATACATCTGCTGGGGGTGCTTTTTTGACTTCCCCCCTTTTGGCCTATGGGATAATGCCAAGGGGAAAACCTCCAGAGTCAGGCCGACCTCATGGAACTCCAACCCGGCCTGAAGCCACCGGTTTGTCCCCTTCCCGGTTCTCACGACATGCATCGACACTCGGCTCAGCCCCGGCAGCCGCAGCTCCCGCCGGCCCGGCCAGCCCGGTCCGCACCCCTGGCCAGCGCCTGGAGCGTTTGGACTTTGTCATTTTTTCAAAGACTCATCTCTGATAACTGCCGTGGGCTTCAGCGGGGGCTGCTCCCCGCCTCCTGGGTGTCCTGCCCGGGCACATCGGAGGGTCAGCCTGGGTCTTGAGCCACTGCTGGTAGGTGCGCTTTGGGGGCCCTCGGCAGCCGCCCAGGCCCACCCCTGCAGCCAGCACACGGCTGCCAGCAGCCACCACACAGCTGCCAACAGCCCGCTCTCCGTCACCCCCCAGCCCCTCCTGCATACATCTGCTGGGGGTGCTTTTTTGACTTCCCCCCTTTTGGCCTATGGGATAATGCCAAGGGGAAAACCTCCAGAGTCAGGCCGACCTCATGGAACTCCAACCCGGCCTGAAGCCACCGGTTTGTCCCCTTCCCGGTTCTCACGACATGCGTCAACACTCGGCTCAGCCCCGGCCGCCGCAGCCCCCGCCGGCCCGGCCAGCCCGGTCCGCACCCC
>NW_027101712.1:0-24561 GCF_035609145.1 Eleutherodactylus coqui
TATTATAAATGGCACATGGTGGGGAAAGCCCTGTTAGGGCCCTAGAAGCTTCAAGGTACATCTCTAGCCCATGAGATACATATATGACTGGCTCAGAGCCAACCATCCGATGGTTTAACCCCTTAACGACCAGCCCATAGTGTTTTTACGTCCGATTAAATTGATACAACTGCCAAAATAATGAAAATTGAAATTTTTCCTACTGCTTAGATTTATTCAAAAATTGTGCGGTAAAAATACGCAGTACACCACTAGATGAATTCGTTAAGGGGTCTAGTTTTCAAAATGGGGTCATTTGTAGGGGTTCTCTGTCGTTTTGGCCGCTCAAGGGCTCTACAAGTGTGCTATGGGGCCGAAATCCCCTTCATGCTAAATTTCAGTTCTGAAAGCCACCGACTACTCCTTACATTTTGGGCCCCTTTGTGCATCCAGACATAAGATTAGGGCCACAATGGGTATGTCTCTGAACACTGGACAAACAGGGGTATCTATTTTGGGGTGCAAATCTTAATTCATGTGTGTGCTGTACAAAAATGCTGTTTTTAAAATGACAAAATTGCCAAAAAACGAAAATCACAATTTTTTTCCTTTTGCTTTGCTTGAATTCATTTAAAAGCTGTGGGGTCAAAATGTGCAGTACACCCCTAGATAAATTTGTTCTGGGGTCTAGTTTTCAAAATGGGGTCACTTGTGGGCGTTCTCTATGTAATGTGCAGGGGGGGGGGGAGGATGGAAGAGCCAGGAGAAGGAACTGAGCTCCCGTCCCCCTCTCCGCCCCTCTGCACTATTTGCAATGGGAAGAGGCAGGGCGGGGCTACGTTCCGAGAATTAGCCCCGCCCCTGCCCCACCTCTCCCCATTGCAAATAGTGCAGAGGGGCGGAGAGGAGGCAGAGAGGGGGGGGCGGGAGCTCAGTTCCTGCTCCTGGCTCTTCCATCCCCCCCCCCTGCACACGAGGACAACGTATATCTGTGCATGGGGGAAGGGGGGAGAAAACCCCCCCCGCAGCTTTAGGCCTCTTTCATACAAGCGTTGCATTCACCCGCACCCGGCTTAGGTAGTTAACCATGTGCTGCCTGCTTGCTGGAGGAGAACCCCTCTGTCTGCTGGGAGTCCCCCAAACTATTGCAGATTTACATGCAATTCACCTAACAACCCTCCATCTGTAACCTCACTGACCAGCAGTGAATGCCCGCAGTTAACTCCTTCATGACTGACCTGGTTTAAGCACTAATGAGCAACCAGTTTTTCAGTCTTTATTTTTGTGCATTCCTGGGATCAGAACTATAAGGGGACTAAAGTACATTCGTGTGAAGGAGCCCTCGGCGCAATTTTATGCATATGAGAGCGAATTTGCTTACCCCCTTAGACTCTAATGGAATATCGGGAGCGCAAATGCACGTAAAAATCATTGCGGTTTCTGCGACCGCTTTTCTGCTAAATTTAGCACGCCGTGTGAAAGAGGCCCTAGGGCTTCGGCAGACGAGTGTACACGCCAAGACTATTGTCGCAGTGGAGCGTATTTGTGCATAAACAAGGTTTACAGTAATCGGGTTGCGCTTGAAATGCCAGTTCACACGCGCGTTCACCCCTTTCCGTGGCATACAGTGGCGATGGTCATCTTCTCCCTGCGACGGCCGCCGGGTCACAACCCTTTCCTGTCATTTTTGTATATAAAACGCAGAAAGATGAGGTGAGAAACACCCTTAGGGTCAGGGGCGTACCTAAAGGCTCAAGGGCCCGGGTGCAAAAGTTCAGCTCAGGGCCCCCCCTTACCTTTCTCACCGCGTACCCATACCTAAATCATGCTGCATACAGCTGCAAAACGAATTTCCATACATGAATTAGCCCTATTACCGCGTTTCCTGCACTAGATGAAAATCACACACACACACCGCTTTTTATTGCGGTATACTGCTTCCATTGATTTGAATGCGATTACTCAGACGTGAGCTCGGAAGCGGTGATTTTTAAGCGCTATCTGTCCTGTATTTGCGTTTTCTAACGCACCTCCCCACCCATCACAATTGTGGGGTGCATTAAAACCGCTTTACCATGCGTTCAAAAGTGCTGCTCAAAATTGAGGTAAAAAACCCACGATTTTAAGCTGTGTTTTCTGAATGCACGTCTTAGAGCAGCCCTAGGCCCCGTGCACACGGGCGGAAATTCCGCTGCCGGATTTCCCGCAGAATTTCCACCCATGGAAGCTGCTATAGGATTGCGTTAGAAAACGCAATCCTAGGCAGACGGCCTCGGTTTGTCCGCGCGAAATCACACGTGGAAAACAAACCGCGGCATGCTCTATTTCTGTGCGGGGATCGCAGAGCCCCACACAGAAACGTCACTCGCCGGCCGCATTTAGGACGGCAACTCCCACAGCCTAGAAGTTTGTATGATCTAGAGCACAGGTGTCAAACAATGCCCGCGGGCCGAATCCGGCCCGCCGCCTATGCAGTAAGTTCCCTCACTCCTCCGTGCTGCTGTCAGTAGGCAGTCTGCTCTCGGCTTGTTCTGTCTAATGCAGACAGTAATAGAGGAGTGCCGATAGCAGACTGACAACGGCCGCGGAGGAGGGAAGGGGAGTGCAGAGAACATGATCTCTGCAGCAAGGAGAGCATCGCTGAGGAGGAGCAGCTGCAGGGTGAGAGCCTTGTGTGTGTGTGTGTGTATATATGTGTGTGTGGTTTCTGCGAGTGGATTACGCAATTCCGACCCGCTAATTGGGGGGAATTGTGTAATCCAATGCATACGATTGATCCGTGGATTACCGTTGATCAAGCGCATGCAGAACCCGTAATTCCTCTCCGGTCATGTGTGACCGGCCTAATGTTAGTTTGCTACTTTATCATGTGACCGGGGACCGCTCAACGAGGCCCCCGGTCACTGCTCCAAGCACGCAGCAACCATTGGTCGCTGGGAGCAAGGAGATTTAAAATTTCCTGGGCTCCCCAGCTCCTGCGAATGTGTCCGGCATTTTGCCGGCGGGCGCATACCCAGGAGCTGGCAGGATCCATGGAGGATAATCGCATCTGGATTCAAATGCGGAAGCCTCCGAGAAGATGTTTCATCTCCTCTCACCGATCGCTTCGGTGAGGGGAGATGAAACTGCCACTTTTTAAAGAACTTTTACGTGATCGCCATTATGCATTGGATAACGGCGATCACGTGACCAGTAACCGTATACCGCGGCTCCCCATGACATCTCCAGGCTCTTGGCGACCTTTGGTAGCCAGCAGCAGGGAGATGTTACATTTATTGGGCAATCTTTCACTTTTGCGCATGCGTCCGCCATCATGCTGATGGGCGCATGCGCAGAAGCTGGGGTAAGGTCCACGGATCAACATCCCACCAGGGAACAAATCCGGGACCTTGGGTACGTAATTTCATCCCCCTTACGGATACGATCCGTAAGGGGAGATGAAACTTTAACTTTTTAAACTTTTAACTTTTTTTTTTTTTACTTTTTAACTTTATATGATCACCGTTATCCCAGTCATATCTCCCTGCACTCGGCTATCTGTGACAGCCGGGTGCAGGGAGATTTTGAATTTGCCGGGCTCGCCGGCTTCTGCGCATGCGCGCCACATTATTTAGATCCCACATTTTCAGGAATTAATGCAATTTAGATTTTTTTTTTTTTAATGTGTTCGGGTAATGTGCTATTCTAAAATTTTTTCCCCCAAAATCATTTTCATGTGCACTGACACCCCAAAATGGATACCCCTGTTTGTATTGTTTTCAGAAATGTACCCATTGTGGCCCTAATGTTATGTTAGTATGCACAAATGGGACCCAAAATGTAATCAGTACTATGTGGCTTTCTGAACAGACTGTTATGATCGTGTGGGCAGATTTAGCAGACTGCCAACACCATCGTGACCAAAGGACTAGTAGTCTAGTAGTATACATGCACACAGGAAATTCACATGGAATCCATGCCACTGACCCTGTGCTAAAAGGGGGGGGGTCGACAGTGGCCCAACCTAAGCGTAGACATCGCCCAAATAAGAGGGTGGCCCAGCGGTCTTCGGAACTGGGCCATAGCTGATCCTAGGAGCCACAGAACAGGACACACGCATGGCATATAACAGACGGAACAGAATACACAGAGATAGAAAACACTGCATACAGAAGCCAAAAATGCAACCACTACTAACAGATAGGCTGATTATAAAGAACAGGTATTACTTGACATTTTAGACAAAACGTGAAGCTAGCGGGCGAACTTCTAAGCTCCTGGTTATACCGCTATTCCCTACACTAACCATGAGTCCAGGAGACCCGGACAACGATCACACAGGAGATCTCTAATAAATCTCTAAACCGCTATAAGCTACATGACTAGGTACAACGGAGTCGTCGCTGTGACCACTTACCCCCCCATTACCCCTTTTAACCTAGCTTATCTAAAATAAACACCGACAACTTCTTTTTGGATTAAATTTGGCCACAGCAGCCAATTTTATTATAACATACAACAATAAATCCTGAATAACACTTTTTTAACCCTGATCCTAACTACTATGGAGAGATCCTTGGAGTTCCCCACAAAATTATCTGTCGCCTCACCCAAAAAACAAGGAAGATAGGTGTAACTGTCTCCCGTCTCCTAAAAATCCTGACTCGGGAAACCCTATCTTCCAAACTACGCCTCCCGTCTCCAATCACCTGACTCAGGAGACTCGCCATTTACCTCGAGTCACCAACCTCCCGACCCCGAGGCTATCTAGCCATACCCCGGCTATTAACAACCACAACTTTAGCAGGTAACCCCCTGCCAAACAAGAGGCGACAGACCCACCTACAATTTAAAACTAACCAGAGGGGGGAGGAGGTAACTCTACTAACCCCTGCCTCCCCCCTTACCCCCTCTTATATTGACTCCAAGGACCCCTCCCTAACCGCCACAGCCAGCACGGCTTGAAACCTCAAGCCTGCGCCGCCCTCCACAACAACAAGGCGCGCTCCACTCCCTCCTGAACTGCCTCTAACCACAAGTCCAAACCTATCTCATTTAAATGCACCCCATCTTGTCTCCAATAATTCCCCCTGCCAGACTCTAGGTCTATGTGTCGCACCGCGACCCCCCCATTCCTTCCCACAAAGCGAGATACTTCCCTATTAAGCTTTATTCTCGCTTTGTCTAATCCTCTTGCAGTCCGCACAAACTTCCATACCTGCCTAGGCACGATCTCTGACCAGACCACCACCATCTTCTTATGCGCCGCTAACAATCTCAGGATATCATACCTGATATCCCTCGATAGATCCCTGAAGGGCCTTTTCCCCAAATCATTCCCCCCTGCATGTATAACAACTATGTCCGGGGCCCTGTCTAAACCCACCATCCTCTCAAACTCCTCCAACACTTTGCACCACGACATCCCTCTAACTCCCATCCATCTCAGCACCGCCTCTGACCTAGGAAACCTCAACTGTCTCCCGTCCTGCCTCACACTAGCCCTCTCCGCCCCCCAATAAACATATGAGTGGCCCATAATCCACACAAGCGCCGATTGTGGACCTGAAACAAAAAGGAGAAAACAAAATTGACCAACACCCCTTGATTATCATTATACCCCCTACCCCCCTAACACTGTTACAGCAACTGGGGACGAACATACAATTTATATCTCCCAGATTGCCACCTACCGATTTTTCTAATCGACTCGCCCGACAAACCTTGCACCTGTGCCTCTGTAGCCGCCCCCACCCTAAACGAGTGTGTCCCAAATTGCGACTCATCTAAACCGAGCTCCCTCAGCGCCTTCCTAAAGATCGCTGTAAACTGGAAGCGTGACAAAAACTGGCCCCCCTCATGCTGCAATAAAGGGCCTAATCTCTTACCCGCTACCTCAGTATAGCTAACCCATGCCGACACGGGGCACATTATTGACCCGTGAACCCTACCCAATCTAATCAAATGTCCCCGCCCAGCCTGATCTGTTTTTGATCGGCGTATGACCAACTCTAAATGGTCATCAACTTTTCTAACATCCCCCCCCTGTAAACCTCCCCCAACTGATTTACTAGGGGACACCAACTCCCCAACCCTAAATGCCCCAAAAAATGCCAGTGAAAACGCTAACCTGAATAACGATCTTTCGAACAACGTATCGCAGAGGCCTTCCAGTACCCCCCCTAACTTTTCTAACAACTCAAACGAAACTGGTCTACGTAAGTCCACACTGCCTTTACCTTTTCTAAAACCCTTCAACGCTTGTCTCACTAGGAAATTCTTCGTTATATCCCCCACCCCCCTTAACTTACACCCAAATGCTACCCCTGCCATGAACCTGTTCGCTCGTGACACCGAAACATTATCCTGCTCTGCCTTACCCAACCAACTTAACAGCGCCCCCACTCTATCTTCCTCCGCCTCTCCTATCCCAAGCTGACCTACCCAGCCTTCCCACTCCTGCCACGCTGCTATATACGCAGCTCTAGTACCCTGAGCCAGTGACCTCTCGATTAGATGCCCCACTGCTCTCTTACCACACTCCAAAGATGAGACGGGCACGTCCTCCCTCGGTCCTCCGCCTGAGGGGCCAGGGTCCTGAATCGCTCCCACTGAAACCGAGAAAGAGCATCCGCGATTGAATTCTCAATCCCCGGCACGTGCACCGCCACTATCCAAATATTCATCTTCAATGTTTCCAATACCAGGTGGCGCAACAAATTCACCACCGGGGGTGATGAGGCGGTCAAAGCATTGATCACCTGCACCACCCCCATATTGTCGCAATGGAACCTCACCTTCTTGTTCTGAAGGCGATCGCCCCAAAGCGCCACGGCCACCACTATTGGAAACAGTTCCAACAATACCAGATTCTTCGTCAAACCTTCCTCCCGCCATCTGACCGGCCATTCCCCAACACACCATTGCCCCTGGCAAAATGCCCCAAATCCCGCACTCCCTGCCGCGTCTGTAAACAACTCGTAGTCCACATTCTCACTCACTTCCGAGATTATCATGGACCTCCCATTGTATTTGTTTAAAAAGGAAGCCCAGACTGCTAGGTCCCCTTTTAAACTCCTCCCCACTCTGATGTAGTGATGCGGTGCTCGAATTCCCGCCGTGGCCGACGCCATTCTTCGACAAAATATTCGCCCCATAGGCATTATTCTGCAAGCGAAATTCAACTTGCCCAATAATGACTGAAGCCCCTTCAGCGTGACTTTCTTGACTTTCCGTGTCTTTTCTACCTCGCATTTTAAATCCCGCAACTTATCTTCCGGCAATTGACATACCATCGCCTCCGTATCAATCCAGATGCCCAAAAACTGAAGAGAAGTTGCAGGGCCCTCTGTCTTGTCGGGAGCCAAAGGCACCCCGAACCGATCCGCCACCCACTGTAACGTTCCCAGCAGAGTCGCACACATCGGCGATTCCGCTGGGCCAATACACAAAAAATCGTCAAGGTAGTGAATTACTGACTGCTGCTTTGCAGTGTCTTTCACTACCCATTCCAAGAAAGTGCTGAAGGCTTCGAAGTATGCACATGAGATTGAACATCCCATGGGCAGACACCGATCGGCGAAATACTTACCTCCCCAAAAACAACCAAGTAAGCGAATACTATCTGGAGAAACCGGCAAAAGGCGGAACGCCGACTCAATGTCGGCTTTCGCTAACAGCGCCCCCCTCCCATACCTTCTTACCCATTTTAGTGCCGCATCAAAAGATGTATAAACCACCGAACAGAGCTCAGGGTCTATACCATCGTTCACTGATGCCCCTTTCGGATAAGAAAGATGGTGTATTAACCGAAACTTATTCGGTTCCCTCTTAGGTACTACTCCCAGGGGAGACACTACGAAGTTCCGGAGGGGAGGCTCCTGAAAGGGGCCTGCCATCCGCCCTAAGCTAATTTCTTTTGCCAGTTTCTCCGAAACCACTTCCGGATTCCTCATGGCCGAGAGTAGGTTTTTTGTTGATAACGGAATCTCATGTTTTGGGGGAGGGATGTGAAACCCCCCCCGAAAACCTTCTTCCAACAATTTCGCCTTTTCCCTGTCAGGATACCTATTTAGAAACCTGACCATCTCTTCCAGCCTCACCGGCGTCCTCCCTTTTTCCACCCCCTCCTGCGGCCTTTCCTTTTCCTTTCTTAAAGCATTTTGATGCTCCATGTGACCCGCCATTGCAGTGTGAGCAGACATGCTTAAATCTGCAGCCTGCTCCGAATTTGCATTGGCCCTCATTAAATTGCCAACACAAACCGACTCTATTACCCCCTGACTGACCCCCCTGGTTTCCCCCCTGTGAGGTTGAAGCCAGGCCTGATGGCCCGGCTCCCCCGTGAAAAGGCTGCCCAAATCGACTAGGTGCCATGACCCGAAGCCACAGACCAATATCTTTTTGGTCCCAACGGATTGACGGCCTCACCGCCTTACGTTGCCTAAACTGTTCGTCGTACCTTAACCAGGTTTGACCCCCGTAAACCCGATACGCCTCGCCTATCGAATCTAGATAACAGAAGAGGCCGGAACAGTTCTCCGGCGCCTTCTCCCCAATTACGCTGGCCAATATAGCGAACGCCTGCAACCAATTATTAAATGTTTGAGGAATTAAACGCCATCTGCGTTTTTCTTCCTCCTCCTTCTTGTATTCGGTCCTTTTGCCTTTGTCCAAATTAAATTTCTCCAAAGGCAAGAGGGAGAATATCTCTACAAATTCGTCCCGCCATATCTTCTCCCTCGTTTCCTTCTTAAGATGTGCTCCTAACGGGCCCTCGAAACACACGTATACCTCCCCTTTTGCCCTATCGTCCAACCGCACTGCTTCCCCGTCCCTTTCCGTTTGTACGGCAACCATCACCCCTGACGCCGTTTCATCTGCCCCCCCCGAGCTGACCCCTAGAGTACTTACCCTACTGGAAGGGGTTGCCATTGAAGTACTCCATGCAGCCACCGGCGATGGCCCCACATCCGGCCCTCCCGTTCCCCCTGCCTGGACTCCCCCAGTCGCCCCAGCGGGGAAGCCCTCCCCGCCAGACGACACACTACCCGGCGTGTTAAACGCCGTTCCAGGCAAACCGACCGACCCCATTTCCTGCCTCCGCAGGAATTCCCACATACAACCCATAAGTGCCCTCAAATCGTTATCCCCCCCATGCGCACCAGCAAAACTGACCGCACCACTACCTATACCCCCCCCTACAGGCACAGATCTAGCAATAACATTTACAGTGTTTTGTGTGGTAGACTCACCGGGCTGCGCAGGTGCTGTGGGCCCACCAGCCGCCGCTCCGTCTTCCTGGCGTCTCATCCTGGGATCCGTCCATGTCCCGCCCGATCCGTCTGATTCCTCCGCCGACTGCCGCCTCTCCGCTGCGCGCGCAGCCGCCCCGCTGGAACTCAAAAAACCGGCATTAATAAAATCCTCCGGACCAGCCTGCTGCTGTCCCCTTCTTCCGCCGAACACCTGCTCCAGCTCCCCTCCCCTGGTCCCCCGGCTAACCCTCCCGCTGGGTCCACACTGCTCCCCTCCAGCAGCTCTGGACCCTCTGCTCTGTCCTGACACGGATCCTCTCGCCGAACTGGGACAAGGGCGCTCCTCTCTGCTACCCTCACCGCTGGAGCGCCCCCCCCCCCCCTCTAACTGCTCCTGGAGCCGACTGTGCAGTCGCAGGTCCCGGCCCCCTCGCAGCCCGGGTACCTGCGCTGCACGCAGCACCACGCCGCCGATTAGGATTCCTCCCAGCCCTGGCCCCCCCCCCTGCCGCTGCGGGGGCTGGCCCGGCTGGAGGTTCCACAGATGGGCTCCCTGTGCGGCGCCGGCGCACAGGCGCGTGCTCGGGGCTAAGCCTCTCCGGCGCACGCGCCCGACGCGGCCTCCTCTCCCTCTCTGGAACTGCCGCCGCTCCCCCCTCTCCCTCACTTGCCAGTCTTTCGAGCCACCCGATTCCTCGCTCAGCTGCCGCTGCCCGGATCCTCTCCATCAGCGCTTCCATCTCTTCAGGCTCTTCTTGAACTGCAGTACCTCCGATCTCCACCGGGGGCAATCTTCCTGCTCAGGTCCTGTCACCAACGGTGTTTTGTGCTCCGGTCTTCTGAACAGCGATCTTCCTGCTCCGGTCTTCTCACTAACTGTCTTCTTGCTCCGATCTCCTCACCAGCGGTCTTCCTGCTCTGGTCTTCTCACCAGCGGTCTTCTTGCTCCGATCTTCTCACCAGCGGTCTTCCTGCTCCGGTCTTCAGGTAGGTCTTCTAATTTCTTCTGTCTTCACCCGATCGTCCTCTGCTTCAGGTCCTCCCGATCCTCCTCAGCTGCCACGCTTAAATTCTTATCCTGCTGTCTTTTTTTCTTCGGTCTTCACTCTTCTCCCCGTCCAGGTTCCAGGTCCTTCTTCTTCCTCTGCTGCTCCCGGAATGACTCCTCCCCCTTTTCTTCCCGCTCTTTCTATCCCATAAACCTTTGCTCCCCCTCATTACACCCCCTCCCTTTTAACCTCCACCTCACCTTATTTTCATTTAAAATATTAACCCTTTCCTCCCCGTTAACCCCGTCATGATCGCCTTCACCTACGGCCCTGCGGGCCCCGGTTCCGGCCTCCCTTACTGTCCCTGCTTTTCTTCACCACAACTTTAATAGATCCAGACATCTCATTTGGACAATTAGTATGTTTTTCCGAAGCTTTGTTAGCTGTGTGCTAATTTGGTACAGTATTGTGATGGCACCTGTACGTTTGCAAGAAAATAAATAAAAGCTATTAGTGTATCCAAAAATGCCAAATAAAAAATAAAAATTCAAAAATTTTATGTAATCTGTTATCCGGCCTATAAGATGAAATTTTAACACAGCAAATTATTGTCCAAATTCGACGTACGTGTACACACGCGTACGTACATACACACGCGTACGTACGTACATACATACACGTACGTACGCGTACATACATACACGCACGTACATACATAAACGCATGTACGTACATACATGTACATACGTACATACATACACGCACGTACATACACGCACGCACATACATACATACATACACGCACGTACATACATACACGCACGTACGTACATACAAACACGCACGTACGTACATACATACATACATGCACGCACGTACGTACATACATGCACGCACGTACGTACATACATACACGCACGTACTTACATACATACACGCACGTACGTACATACATTGTGCATTTCGATCGCACAAAAAAATACGCAGCATACTATATTTTCTCGCACATTCTCATAGGGAAAGAACGCATATTATACTAATTGTCTATTTCACTAGCTGAGATAATCGTTGCGTGTTATTTCTTTGTCTGTGCAAATATGCGTAAGCTCGTCGGAATCCAGCCTAAATGTAAAAATATATCTTTATAAGGCCATTTTCACCCTGTTTTTCCTCTCACTACGGTTCCATGTGTTTTTGGCGCTGCACTCCCATGTGTATCCAACATGTCGGGGCTTCCTCTATATCAGTCGTGTGAGACCGGCCTTCGGTAGATCGCTACCTTTTTATCACGTGACCAGGGACAGCTCAACGAGACCACCGATCACTGCTCCAGGCTCTTGGTGACCTTTGTTAGCCGGGAGCACAGAGATTTAAAATTTACCGGGCTCCCTAGCTGCTGCGCATGTGTCTGGCATTTTAAGGCAGGTTCATGCGCAGAAGCCGGAGAAGGTCCACGGAGGAGGATCACATCGAGGTTCAAATACGGAGGCCTCCGGTAAGAAGTTTCATCTCCTCTCACCGATCAAAGAGGGGAGATTAAACTTTAACTTTTACATGATCGCCGTTATCCAACCGAGGATAAGGATCCCATCGGGGGACATCGCCGGAGGCCTTAGGAAAATATTTTCACCTTCCCTTACGGATTGGATTCGTGACAGGAGGTGAAGCTGTAACTCTTTTACTTTTACATGATCGCCGTTATCCATTGGCTAATGGCAATCACGTGACTGGGGACCACGTACTGCGGCCCACCATGAAATCTCCAGGCTCTCAGCTATGTTTGGTAGCCAGGAGCAGGGATATCTTAAATTACTCAGGCAATCTGCGGCTCTTGCATCGGCCAACGTTGACGACAGGCGTGTGCGCAGAAGCTGAGGTGAGGTCCAAGGGTAAATCCGGGGGCCTTAGGTATGTAAATGCATCTCCCCTCACGAATATGAGCGAAGATTACATTTTACCATTTTTTAACTTTCTGTTGACTTTTAAGGGTGACTGGTGGTCGCGCCAACAGCAGGGAGTTGTCATGTCAAGCACTGAGTTCCCATGAACGGCGGAGTCGTAGTCATGCAATGAGACTAGTGCTACGTGACCAAGATCGCTGTATAGCCCTGCGACCTCACACTCTCGGGCTGGCTTCACACCACCGGTTTCCTATTGTTCAATCCGCAGTCGTCGTCCACACGGAGGATCTGCAGCAAATCACATGCATTGAAAGATACATACTACTGCTACTTCCTTCACACTCGCGGTCATCTGCATTACAGAATCTGCAGGAACGCAGGGTCGCCGGCTGGGGTAACGGCCAGATTCCGCTGTGGTATCCCGCATTCGGAATGTGAAGCGGTCGTGTGCAGCTGGCCTTACTGAAGACAATGTAGTTGCGATACAACTCACAAGTAGCTGCGACCAATATATTGCAAAAATCCAACCTCGGTGAGATTTTAGCACTCTATAGGTTGTGGGAACTTGCGCGACCCCATTGATATATTTGAGAATGCAAGTTCACAGGGCTGCACAGCGATCTTTGGTCACATGACCCATGTCATGGCGAAAGACTCCATAGAGCTCCAGCCTTAGGGCTCATGTCCACGATTGTGTTCTCACCGCAGAGAGGCAGCGTTTTACGCATACCACCGTGGGCTCTTCGGCCAGATTCACACAGATGTATTTGCGTAGCATATTACGCATGAAAAATATACATGCTAAATACACGTCAGTAGAACCCGCTGATTGCAGCGAGTTCCTTCACATAAGTGTATTTTGCATGCGCATTTTGTCCAAAAAAAAAGCAGTCCCCTTTATTTTCTCGTGCATTTCTGCAGGGGAAGAACATGTATTATTCTAATTACACTAATTGCCTATTTCAATAAATGGCGGCATGGTTGCGTGTTTTTTTGCGCTTGCAAATGTGCTTGATTCATGCTAACAAAAGTACAGTAAGGGCCGCTTCACACAAACATATTTGTTTCAATGGGTGCCTTCAGAATTCTCTTTACAATATAGTTGCGTATAGGCTGTGGGTATATCCGCGACCACGGAGCACAATAGGCTCTATGCTGCGGATATCCGCGGTAAAATAGAACCTGCTGCGTTCTCTTTTCTGCTTCCATGGGTGGAAATTCTGCAGGAAATCCGGCAGCGGAATTTCCGCCCGTGTGCACGGGGCCTAAGGCTGCTCTAAGACGTGCGTTCAGAAAACACAGCTTAAAATCGTGGGTTTTTTACCTCAATTTTGAGCAGCACTTTTGAACGCATGGTAAAGCGGTTTTAATGCACCCCACAATTGTGATGGGTGGGGAGGTGTGCAGCAGGCTTCTGGCTTAGTCTGTGAGGGGCCTATGATGTGGATTATAAGCGGTGTCCTATCTCCTTAAGGTGAGCACCCAAAAAGTGTGTGGAGACACCTAGGGTGTAAGTGAGTCAGGGAATGGTGTGGTCTCTCCATCTTTCTTATATACATTCCTATGTGGGGTTACACGAGGTGTGTGGTGATGGTACAGTTATATAAGGGGAGTGTGGTGGTGTTATGGTTACGCGAGAGAAGTGGGTTTTTATGAGGGAAATGTGGCGACGGTGGGGTTACATGCAGGGAATGTGGTGACGGTACGGTTACATGCAGGGAGTGTGGAGACGGTGGGGTTACATGCAGAGAGTGTGGTGACGGTGGGGTTACATGCAGAGAGTGTGGTGACGGAGGGGTTACGTGCGGGGAGAGTGGTGACGGCTTGGTTACGTGCAGGGAGTGTGGTGGCGGCGCGGTTACATGCAGGGAGTGTCTGTCAGTAACTTAAAGGAACAGCACCATGAAGTATAAGTCTCAGATCACCCAAAGATAGGACATGCTGGGTTTTTTTCCCGTACGTTTTTCTCTGCTTCGCACTTCCTTGGTTCTTTTTTTCCATGTGGTCCCCATAGCAACCTGCATTAAAAAACCCTCATGGACTCATGTAAACTGCACAACATGTGATTGCAATGTGTTTATTTTTACACTCCCACAGAAAATAATGGCCGATTCTTGCACAAGAATAAGCCATGCAGAGAACTCGGTCTATCGGTCTACGGGCTCATGTCCACAACTGTTTTCACTGTCTTACACGTGTTTTGCACGGCTGTGTGATACATGCTGAATGGAGTCAATGGACTTTCACTGATCTTACACATGTGTGTGTAGACACTGCATATCGATACGCACGAGAAATAGATGGCAGCATGCTCTATTTCCCCATGTACTACCGGTATGCAGTGTAAGCCCGATACATTTGTATAGGCTGCGTATGAAATGCTGTTTAGGGATACGTTCATGGGCATTATGGTCTGTTCACACCGCAGAATCACTGTAAAATTTTTCACGGTGAATCCCGCTTCTAAAAACTATGTCAAAATCCGTGTCAAAAACTCGTGTGCATTAAGCCGTCCAAATGAATGGTTTCTTTTCCCCCACAGTGGCCCCCCAGTGTAGTAGTGACACCGCACAGTGCCCCTCCCGAGACCCACATACTTAGCCCCCCAGTGCAGTAGTGACACCCCCCATTGCAGTAGTGACACCCCCCAGCGGCCCCCAGTGCATTAGGGACACCCCCCAGCGACCCCCAGTGCATTAGGGACACCCCCCAGCGGCCCCTATTGCAGTAGTGATGCCCCCCCGGTGCAGTAGTGACGCCCCCCCCAGTGCAGTAGTGACACCCCCCAGCGGCCATCCAGTGCAGTAATGACACCCCCCAGCGGCCCCCAGTGCATTAGGGACACCCCCCAGCGGCCCCCAGAGCAGTAGTGACGCCCCCCCCAGTGCAGTAGTGACGCCCCCCCCAGTGCAGTAGTGACGCCCCCCCCAGTGCAGTAGTGACGCCCCCCCCAGTGCAGTAGTGACGCCCCCCAGCGGCCACCCAGTGCAGTAGTGACACCCCCCAGTGGCCCCCAGTGCATTAGGGACACCCCCCAGCGGCCTCCAGTGCAGTAGTGACGCCCCCCCAGTGCAGTAGTGACACCCCCCAGCGCAGTAGTGACACCCCCCAGCGGCCACCCAGTGCAGTAGTGACACCCCCCAGTGCAGTAGTGATACCCCACAGTGGCCCCCCAGTGCAGTAGTGACATCGCACAGTGCCCCTCCCAAGACCCACATACTTAGCTCCTCCTCCTGAAAGCTGATGCTCCTCTTCTGGTCAGCATGGTCTGGCATGCATATTAACTTTTTCTTACCCACTTCTGCCTCAATAGGTAATTCCCAGCAACCTGATTGGGTAAAACGCAGTTTACATTATTACTTTTATCTAAGATTTAGGGAATGCTGAAAATTGGGGATGGCAGGGGGGAGGGGGGTTGTAGAGGGGGATTATTTTTAGAAAGTAAATTTTTTTTTCCGCACAAGTGGGCAATGGGGCCTGGAATTTATTTAGTTGTGCACTGAAATCCAACGGGTGTTCCCTCCATTATAGGCCGTACATCATGTGGATGGCGTGGGATCAGAAGCTGAGCTCACACCATCCGATAGCGGGCTTCCCACTGCTACAGCGGGGTACATAAGGATAGCGATCCCTACTATTAAACTCCTACATTCTGTTGAGATGTAAGCAAGTAGAGGATTCCCCGAGGAAGCGTGCTCCCTATGTTATGTCGTCTGGCCCTTGTAATCGTGGCGGGCCGATTGGTTGCCATGACAACAGGTGTCCCTGCTTGCCATTACCTGTGATCACTACTGTAACTGATGAGGCATTGCGGTACAGAAGCCTCTTGTATAATCATGGCTGTTGTGGCCCCTATAGAGAGATATATAGATATTCAACTTTTCTGTGCATTTTCCTCTATTTCATATGGGGGGGGTGTATTGCAGACGAATAGTTTTACATTCAGTAAATCCTGTGCCTCGCTGAGAACTGTCTGCGTCGTTTTAGTTTGGTTTTCTCGCTCCGCCATATTTTCTTTGGGCGACTTTCAGGAATCTTTTCCTCCGTTATTCTCATCCGTGACTTACAGCTCTGTTTGCGCCTGACGTACATGGTAACAACTAGCGAATGCTGTCTGAAAAAAAAACATATCTTTCATCTGCTGTGTAGCGTGGTATCGGTAAAGCCGGCCAAGGGATCGCTCTCCTCGAGGCACAATTGCGCTTCGTGCCGCCGAGTGTATTGCGCCCACGCTCCTGGGAAGAAGCTTTCGCAGTCATGAAGAGCGATAGCCTCGAACACCCCTTTAACAATATTGTTTAGGGCTATTGGACTGCTTTTTGCCTGTGACTCACCTTTTTTTTTTTTTTATAAGCTTTTTCTTTCAAAGAATTATGACGGAGGATCCTGAAAAACTGCGCAATATTTTACACCGATTGAGTAAACAGAAAAGATACCCAAACACAGCGGCCTTTGGTTAATCAGGGAATGACACTTGGTGTAAAATCCACATTTTTAATAAATAATAAAACGTGATTTGAATTTGTTTTTTTGTTTTACCTTATTTATGTTTTCAGACTCCTGATTACCCACGCTGTAAAGCCGGCTGCACATGGCTGTGACGGGCTCTGCCATGGAATTCCGGGGCGGAGCCCGTCACGGCGGCCCCAAGAGACCCCAATACTTCCGGTTTCGGAGTCCCGCATGACGCCTCAGCGCGCATGGGCAATCGAGCGCGTGACGCCTGATTCTACGCGGATTGTATTTTTCTAGTGGACATGAGGCCTAAGGCCGCCTGCAGACGGCCGTGTCGCATCCAGCTGCTCGCAACGGGACCCGACCTGAGCGCCTGCAGAGAGCAGTGCGGAACTCGCCCGCTCCCGCAGCTCTGACTCCTGTGCCAGCAGACGGCGCATGCGCAGAGCCGGCAGCCAGCGAGTGACGTTTATGTCCTGGGCTCTGCGAACCCCGCACAGAATTAGAGCATGGCGCGGTTTGTTTTCTGCGCGTGATTTCGCGTAGACAAACCACGGCCTTCTGCATAGGATTGCGTATTGAAATGCAATCCTATGTAGGCGTGTACAGCCGGAAATGTACGGTGCTGCGTCTGGCATAGACTGAAGTGGCAGCGGTGCGCACTCGTCATCAGCTGCGTGTGTGTATGTACGTGCGTGTGTGTATGTACGTGCGTGCGTGTATGTACGTGCGTGCGTGTATGTATGTAGTGGAGCCGGATGATGACATCATCATTCTTCTGCTCCTGGCACCTGTAGAGAGCATTGGTCCTGTTCCGGAGGGCTGGTCCCATGACTGTCATATTCTGACTGCCCTGTGTTTGTCCCCCCCTTCCCCACGGCTCAGGGGTCAATGTATTTCTTGGAAGCCCCTTGAGAACATGGCCATATGAGGCCTGGTGAAGTGTAGTTCTTATTTTCCCATCTCTCGATGCCTGTGATGTATTCCAGCATTAATGCCCGGATACATTGTGTCCTGCGGGGGGCAGATTATCTCCATATCAAACACAACGCTTGGTTTTGGAAGTTCTTTTCCCATCCCTGCATTCAGCATCCCATAACTTCTGCATCTTCCCCGGTCAGAGGTAGGTGAGGCCTTGCTTTCTACGTGACGACCTTTTTGCCCCATTTTGGGTCCATACTTTTGATCACTTAGTATTTTGCCTCCATTTATTAGAGGTTTGTCTTTTTCTCCAGTTTTTCTGTGTTTGATAGTGTATTCAGTGTATTGTACAGGCCATTACGGATATGGCGCGGTTGAGAAAGCGTTGGGTGGGGCTATGCAAAGGTCTTCCAGCTCCCTCAGAGCATTGTGGGTGCGCCCGGAGTGCTGCCTGAGCGTGTTGCATCTGATACGTCCCCTATTTGGGGATCATTTATTAAAGGGAGCATAGGTGCAGCACGTTTCTGTAAAACCAATAGAGGGCGCTGCAATGTTACTGTAGAAACCAATGGACAGCATGGGAGGTAGCTATACATAGATTTTAAAGACGACGACTGCCAAGGCTAAAGCCCGTGTATATTCCATAGACTATAGCTATCTCCAGGATAGCTGCATGCGCAGTCGTGTGCCGGGTTCGCACGTGCGCAGTCGCGCCATTGTCTCGCACGGCTGCTTTCATTCCGCGCTTCCTGACAAGGCAATGTACGCACGGCTCCCTGTGATCTCCAGAGGTTCGTTCTCATAAGGGTGTTTCTCACCTCATCTTTCTGCATTTTACATACAAAAATGACAGGAAAGGGTTGTGACCCGGCGGCCGTCACACAAGTTCCTCCCTCAGCTTTGAGCCCCATAATGTGGGTGCTGATATGTTCCCTTTAACTGGACCTTATCTTTCCCTTTTAGTTTCTGCCTGTTTATGTTCCCTCTGAGGAGGAGGAGAAGGATTATTTTTATATGCAAACAATGTTCGGGATTACATGGCATGGTATGTAACCAAATCTATATAGGATTGTATTTCATTTTTTGAATTGATCAAAAATATGTATACAATAAAGCGCGTCTCCAAATTTTAAACATTTTGTAGGATATTTACTTAAACCAGCATTTTATACACTAGTCTAAGGCTTCCCTCACACAGCTGAAAAAGCAGCCAAGGATGCTGGAAAAAAAAAAAAGCAGGTGCCGTCCGGGTCCCGGCCACCGATCTCTGCCGCTACTCTGGGCTTCCCCTGCACTGACAAAGGATCTATTGCTGTAAGCAAGGTTTAAAGGGAACATATCAGCACCCACATTATGGGGCTCAAAGCTGAGGGAGGAACTTGTGTGACGGCCGCCGGGTCACAACCTGTCAGAACCGGCAACTCTCGGGGCCGCCGGGCCCGCACCACCGGTCCGGCCACCCGGGGTACAGGAGCACGGCGCAGAGGTACCCCGGTTCTTGTGATCTCCCCGGGCCGCTGTAAGACTGGTCGCCGCCGGGTTGCTAGGGAGGCAGCTGGTGCTTCTAGTCGCTTGACTACCAGGCTGGCTTCCCTGGTAACTGTCTGTGCAGTGAGACTGGGGGCGTGCCCCCAGCACCGCCCTGATTAGCCCTGCTGCTGTCAGGCTCCCCGCCCCAATCAGCTTCTGGGGCGGGAGCGCTGACAGCATTTAAATAGGTGTGTTTTCCTCTCAGGCCTTGCCAGTGTTAGTTTGGTTCTCCAGCTGCACCCGCGTTTACCCTGACTGCTCTTGTGACTTCGGCTTTTCTGACACCTGCTTTTGGACTTGACTACGTTTTTGCCTGACCCCTCCGTACTGCGTACCCTCTTGTTGCCTACCCGGATTGTCTGACCATTCTACCGTTGCTTGTCTCAGTGTCTGTTTGTCTCCCGTGTCCCGCTTCCCTAGTGAGGGTAGGGACCGTCGCCCAGTTGTCGCCCTGGGGGGTAGCCCAGGGGGGCAAGTAGGCAGGGACAGGGGTTGCGGGATATCTCAGGGACCCCCATATCCCGGACACTGTCCTGACAGTAACACTGGCCGAACTAAGGTCAGACCCTTGCATCCGCCCGGCAACTTTGAGCCCCTCGATGGAGGCCGTGGCGGCTGTAGCGAACCAGGTCCAGGTCCTTACGACCCTTGCCCAGGACCTAACAGCCCGCTTGCAGCCACGGGAACAAGTGGCAGCTGCAGGCCCCATGCAGCCCTCGTCCGCTCCAGGAACGATGTCAGAACCTCGAGCCACGCTTCCGGATTGCTTCTCCGGAGAGAGAGATCAGTTTTTTGCATTTAGAGAGAGCTGCAAGCTCTACTTTGATCTCCGCCCCCACTCCTCTGGTACTGAATACCAGAAAGTGGGAATCGTAATTACCCGCCTGAGGGGAGAGCCCCAGAATTGGGCTTTCTCGCTACCAGCTGGCTCTCCAGCCCGACTATCCCTTGACGCCTTTTTTTTCGCCCTGGGTCAAATTTATGACGAACCCGACCGGGCGGGCTACGCAGTCTCCAAACTTCTGGCCCTGCGCCAGGGTTGTAAGATGGCGGAGGACTACTGTTCCCAATTCCGTCAACATTGTACGGAATCCCGGTGGAACGATGCCGCCCTAAAAGACTTATTTTTGACCGGTCTGTCTGAGGGTCTCAAGGACCTACTTGTGGCCCACCCAGAGCCTAAAACCCTGGAGCAAGCCATGTCGCTGGCTATTCGAGCCGACCGACGTTTGAGGGCCAGACACGCCGCTCGGACCACCCCACTCCCCACGTCTACTTCTTCGACTGACCCGACCTTTTACCCTCCCACCACCGAGGCCATGGAGCTGGGAGCCGTGAACCCCGAGCAACGACGGGAACACCGCCTGAAGAAGAACCTCTGCTTCTACTGTGGGGAGCCGGGTCACCGCATTGCTACCTGCGCTAAGAAGCCACGGCAGGAAGAACTCCCGCTCCTAGGCAGTTATCGGGGGGACTGTCTAGGAGCCAAGGTACTCCCTGTGTTGTCCAAAATGTTAGTGCCTTGCACCCTAGAATTTCATGCTTTCCACCGTACTGGGCAAGCCTTTGTTGATTCGGGGGCTGCGGCTAATTTCGTTAACTTTAATTTCGTTGCTCAACTGTCCGGGGTTTTGTTACGTTTAGAAACTCCGATTCTGGTTTCAGGAGTGGACTCCACTCCTTTGCAAGCAGGGGTGGTTAATCTGGTGACCCCTGAAGTAAGGTTTACTATAGGAGCCTTACACGTGGAAACCTGCACCTTTCTAGTGATGAGAGATTTGTCTGTGGACGTCGTCCTAGGCCTCCCCTGGCTCCGGGAGCACAACCCGGTAGTAAATTGGGACACGTTGGAACTGGTAAAGTGGGGTCCCCGCTGTGCCAACCACCTTTGTGCGGTGAAGGTGGGAATCTCCACCTGCGAGGGGAGCCCCCTACCAGAATACCTCTCCGAGTTTTCTGACGTGTTCTCCAAACAATTATCTGAAGCTCTGCCCCCTCATAGGGAATGGGACTGTAAAATAGACTTGATTCCTGGGGCCAAACTTCCTAGGGGCCGCATTTATAACGTTACGGTTCCAGAGAGAGAATCCATGAGGGACTACATCCAGGACAGCCTGGCCAAGGGGCACATCCGGCCCTCAGAATCCCCGGTGGGTGCCGGGTTTTTCTTCGTTGAGAAGAAGGATGGGGGTCTCCGGCCCTGTATTGACTATAGAGAGCTAAATAAAATCACAGTCCGAAACCAGTATGCTCTTCCACTCATTCCTGACCTCCTCAACCAGGTCGCTGGTGCCCGATGGTTTTCTAAACTTGATCTCAGGGGAGCATACAACCTCATCCGCATTCGGGAGGGGGATGAGTGGAAAACCGCCTTCAATACGCCCCTGGGGCATTTTGAATACCTAGTTATGCCTTTTGGATTGTGTAACGCCCCCGCCATTTTTCAGGGGTACATGAACTCAGTGTTTCAGGATATCATGGGGGTGTTCGTGGTTGTATATCTAGACGACATTTTGATTTTTTCCTCCGACTTGCCGAGTCACCATACTCACGTTCAGACTGTGCTAGCTCGACTCAGACATAACAAGCTGTTTGCTAAACTCGAGAAATGTGTTTTCGGGGTACAAAAGATATCATTTTTGGGGTATATCATCACGCCATGCGACTTCCAGATGGATCCTGAAAAGGTGAAGGCCATCACGGAGTGGGCCCAGCCAGGGTCGTTGAAAGCCCTTCAACGCTTCCTCGGCTTCGCCAACTACTATCGCAAATTCATTAAAGACTTCTCCGTGGTGGCTAAACCTCTAACGGACCTCACCAGAAAGGGGGCAGATGTGAGGACCTGGTCTTCTGAGGCTCTGAGGGCCTTCAATACCCTAAAGGCGGCGTTCTCGTCTGCACCTGTCCTAGTACAACCGGATCTGTCCAGTCCTTTTGTGGTGGAGGTAGATGCCTCTGAGTTTGGTGTGGGAGCGGTACTGTCCCAAGGTCCCTCCACTCTCACCAACCTTAGACCGTGTGCCTATTTTTCTAGGAAGTTTTCGTCCACCGAACGGAACTATGATATAGGCAACCGGGAATTGCTGGCGATTAAGTGGGCTTTCGAAGAGTGGAGGCATTTTTTGGAAGGAGCCCATCACCAGATTACGGTACTCACTGACCATAAAAACCTCACTTATCTAGATTCCGCTAAGAGGTTAAATGCTCGGCAAGCCCGCTGGGCCTTGTTTTTCTCTCGGTTCAATTTTGTTGTTACCTATAGACCCGGTTCTAAGAATGTCAAGGCTGATGCCCTGTCTAGGAGTTTTGGTTCTCCGGAACCTTCCGAGCCGGAGCCTGAGAGCATTCTCTCCCCTGGGGTGGTCCTCGCTGCTGTCTCCTCCGACCTTTCACCTCTCATTCACGCCGCTCAACAATCTGCTCCTGAAGCCCTTCCGGAAGGCAAATTATTTGTCCCGTTGTCACTGAGATTGAAAGTGTTAGAGGAGACACATGCTTCAGTCCTAGCTGGACACCCCGGTATCAGGGGTACTCTGGAGTTAGCGGCCAGACTCTATTGGTGGCCGCACATGGCCAAGGATGTACGGGTATTTGTGTCCGCGTGCCCGGTTTGCGCAAGGGGGAAGAACCTCAGGAGACGTCCTGAGGGGTCTCTTCTGCCCTTGCCCATTCCGTCCAGGCCATGGTCCCATTTGTCCATGGATTTTATTACTGATCTGCCATCCTCGCTGGGGAATACGGTCATTTGGGTAATAGTTGACCGTTTCTCCAAAATGTCTCATTTTGTTCCACTTGGCAAGTTGCCTAACGCCAAACTTTTGTCTGAGATGTTCATCAAGGAGATTGTTCGGTTACATGGGATCCCCGAGGATATTGTGTCTGATAGAGGGGTTCAGTTCGTCGCTCGCTTCTGGCGAGCCTTCTGTAAAAATCTAAACGTTAATTTGTCCTTTTCCTCCGCTTTCCATCCCGAGAGTAACGGACAAACGGAACGGATGAACCAAGAACTTATCCAGTATCTGCGACTGTTTGTCTCTGATAACCAGCATCAGTGGGCCAACTACTTACCTCTCGCCGAATTTGCGATTAACAACCATGGTAACTCGTCGACCCAACTGTCACCTTTTTTTTGTAACTATGGGTTCCATCCCCGGTTCTCGCTTTCTACTCCTTTGGTCTCGAACAATCCGGCCGCCGACATATCCGCCGAAGAACTGTGCACAGTTTGGGCCCAGGTTCGTAAGAACCTTCAGGGTTCCCAAGAGAAACTGCGTAAATACGCAAATAAAAGACGTACTATCTCTGCACCTTTTGTGGTCGGGGAGCAGGTTTTATTATCATCTAAGAATCTGAGACTTAAGGTTCCCTCCCTGAAACTTGCTCCTCGGTTCATTGGCCCATTTACGGTTTCTCAGGTTATCAACCCGGTGTCATATAAGTTGGCACTTCCTGACCCCTGGAAGGTCCACAAGGTTTTTCACAAGAACTTGCTTAAGAAGTATGTGACTCCAGTTCTCCCCACCCAGAACCCGCCTCCTCCCTCTCTGGTACAGGGGGAACTGGAGTATGAAGTAGAAAGGCTTGTGGATGCCCGACGGGTTAGAGGTGGGCTGCAGTACCTGGTCCACTGGAGAGGATTTGGCCCTGAGGATAGGACGTGGGTCCCTGCCAGGGACGTGCATGCGCCACGCCTAGTCCAGGCATTCCACAGGGCTTTCCCGCTTAAGCCCGCACCTGGCCATGGGGGTCCGGTGTCCCCCCGTAGAAGGGGGGGTACTGTCAGAACCGGCAACTCTCGGGGCCGCCGGGCCCGCACCACCGGTCCGGCCACCCGGGGTACAGGAGCACGGCGCAGAGGTACCCCGGTTCTTGTGATCTCCCCGGGCCGCTGTAAGACTGGTCGCCGCCGGGTTGCTAGGGAGGCAGCTGGTGCTTCTAGTCGCTTGACTACCAGGCTGGCTTCCCTGGTAACTGTCTGTGCAGTGAGACTGGGGGCGTGCCCCCAGCACCGCCCTGATTAGCCCTGCTGCTGTCAGGCTCCCCGCCCCAATCAGCTTCTGGGGCGGGAGCGCTGACAGCATTTAAATAGGTGTGTTTTCCTCTCAGGCCTTGCCAGTGTTAGTTTGGTTCTCCAGCTGCACCCGCGTTTACCCTGACTGCTCTTGTGACCTCGGCTTTTCTGACACCTGCTTTTGGACTTGACTACGTTTTTGCCTGACCCCTCCGTACTGCGTACCCTCTTGTTGCCTACCCGGATTGTCTGACCATTCTACCGTTGCTTGTCTCAGTGTCTGTTTGTCTCCCGTGTCCCGCTTCCCTAGTAAGGGTAGGGACCGTCGCCCAGTTGTCGCCCTGGGGGGTAGCCCAGGGGGGCAAGTAGGCAGGGACAGGGGTTGCGGGATATCTCAGGGACCCCCATATCCCGGACACTGTCCTGACACAACCCTTTCCTGTCATTTTTGTATGTAAAATGCAGAAATATGAGGTGAGAAACACCCTTATGAGAACGAACCTCTGGAGATCACAGGGAGCCGTGCAGGCTTCTGAAAG